>NC_059211.1:12135850-12175850 GCF_020615455.1 Coregonus clupeaformis | reverse complement strand
CTGCTGAGACCAGACTAGACCTACCACTCTCAAAGAACACTTACTGCCCTTATACTGTCCTCTAGCTCTCCCCCCCCCTACTCTAGCTCTCTGTCTCTTCTCTTCTCTCTGTCTCTCCTCTAGCTCTCTTCTCTTCTCTCTGTCTCTCCTCTAGCTCTCCTCTCTTCTCTCTGTCTCTCCTCTAGCTCTCCTCTCTTCTCTCTGTCTCTCCTCTAGCTCTCTTCTCTTCTCTCTGTCCCTCCTCTAGCTCTCCTCTCTTCTCTCTGTCTCTCCTCTAGCTCTCTTCTCTTCTCTCTGTCTCTCCTCTAGCTCTCCTCTCTTCTCTCTGTCTCTCCTCTAGCTCTCTTCTCTTCTCTCTGTCTCTCCTCTAGCCTCTCTCTCGTCTCTGTCTCTCCTCTAGCTCTCTTCTCTTGTCTCTGTCTCTCCTCTAGCTCCTTCTCTTCTCTCTGTCTCTCCTCTAGCTCTCTTCTCTTCTCTCTGTCTCTCCTCTAGCTCTCCTCTCTTCTCTCTGTCTCTCCTCTAGCTCTCTTCTCTTCTCTCTGTCTCTGTCTCTCCTCTAGCTCTCTTCTCTTCTCTCTGTCTCTCCTCTAGCTCTCCTCTCTTCTCTCTGTCTCTCCTCTAGCTCTCCTCTCTTCTCTCTGTCTCTCCTCTAGCTCTCCTCTCTTCTCTCTGTCTCTCCTCTAGCTCTCTTCTCTCTGTCTCTCTGTCTCTCCTCTAGCTCTCTTCTCTTCTCTCTGTCTCTCCTCTAGCTCTCTTCTCTCTGTCTCTCTGTCTCTCCTCTAGCTCTCTTCTCTTCTCTCTGTCTCTCCTCTAGCTCTCTTCTCTCTGTCTCTCCTCTAGCTCTCTTCTCTTCTCTCTGTCTCTCCTCTAGCTCTCTTCTCTTCTCTCTGTCTCTCCTCTAGCTCTCTTCTCTTATCTCTGTCTCTCCTCTAGCTCTCTTCTCTTCTCTCTGTCTCTCCTCTAGCTCTCTTCTCTTCTCTCTGTCTCTCCTCTAGCTCTCTTCTCTTTATTCTGTCTCTCATTTAGCTCTCTTCTTTTACTCTGTATTTTGTTATAAGAGGGGAATCCCAGCTTTCCATTCCTACTTTATAAACTCCTAAATATGCGCGAACTGCGCCATTTTAAACCTGGGGTTTTTAGCAGAAGCATGGTTAAGCACGTTACCGCTCTGCAATTCGCAGTGAGTGCATAGGGGAGAGCGGGGCTAAATGTAACACCAGTCAATTGTAGGGTGACTTGGGGTCCAATGCTTCTCTACCTCAAAATACATTTATTTGGAATGACTTAAAGAATTGAGATGAGACATATAATATATTTTGTTGTTGAGCAAGAGTTGTGGAAACCAGGGAAAGTGTTGGGGGAAAATTGTGACATGAAGTGGTTTCTGTGAGAAGTACAGGCATGGGTATTTTTACCCCGTGTGGCGAGTTACCCTAAGCTACCCTAACAGGTAGGCCTACATTATATTCAGTGTTTTGCAAGTTTTTTGGGGACATCAAAATTCATCAATATGATAATAACTAGTAAAAAGATCACATTTGAGATCTGGCTATTGATTAGCCCAATAGGGTAAATGCAGATATGCAACCCCATGCTTCAGCCTATTTATTTGCACTTTGCTGCATCAGTTGGGCTAAAGGTGATCATGTTTACTGCTAATAGCTAATACCTGATAATATGGACCATGCATAGGCTCTATACTGTACATGGCCCAATATGGTAAAATCCTTTAAACAAATAATTTTACCAATGTGTTATTGGGCAACTTTCTGGAGGAGGAAATTCTATTTTAGATGGTGTCAGCATACTTATTTTAATTCATTTAGCAGTAGAATGTCCTTTTAAAAAGTCACCAGAACTGAGCTCCTTCTACATAACAATTATAGGAGGGACCCCGCCCCTCCTTCGCGACCTTTACCCCACACTCCTTCCCCCCCCCCCCCACTGCTAAACATTTTTTCAGAGGAAAAACTGCGATCAATGCTTTGTGTTAGCTGACGCCATGATGTCAGCTAATCTTACTGAGGTTCAAATGGTCTTCTCTCTGGCTAAATCTAGGCTTTGTCCCAAAAGGAACCCTATTCCCCAGGTGCCCTGGGCAAAAGTAGTGCACTATGTCTGGAATAGGGTGCCCTATTCTACATTTTTTTACATTTTAGTCATTTAGCAGACGCTCTTATCCAGAGCCAATTACAGTTAGTGAGTGCATACATTATTATTTTTTATTTTTTTCATACTGGTCCCCATGTGGGAAACGAACCCACAACCCTGGCGTTGCAAACGCCATGCTCTACCAACTGAGCTACACGGCACTACAGCCTGTTACTCTGGGCCTCTTGGTCTACAGCACTAGGAACTAACTCACCACTACTGAACATGACTTACTATGCATCTACAGCACTAGGAACTAACTCATCACTACTGAACATGACTTACTATCCATCTACAGCACTAGGAACTAACTCACCACTACTGAACATGACTTACTATGCATCTACAGCACTAGGAACTAACTCATCACTACTGAACATGACTTACTATCCATCTACAGCACTAGGAACTAACTCACCACTACTGAACATGACTTACTATCCATCTACAGCACTAGGAACTAACTCACCACTACTGAACATGACCTACTATCCATCTACAGCACTAGGAACTAACTCACCACTACTGAACATGACTTACTATGCATCTACAGCACTAAGAACTAACTCACCACTACTGAACATGACTTACTATCCATCTACAGCACTAGGAACTAACTCACCACTACTGAACATGACTTACTATGCATCTACAGCACTAGGAACTAACTCACCACTACTGAACATGACTTACTATGCATCTACAGCACTAGGAACTAACTCACCACTACTGAACATGACTTACTATGCATCTACAGCACTAGGAACTAACTCACCACTACTGAACATGACTTACTATGCATCTACAGCACTAGGAACTAACTCACCACTACTGAACATGACTTACTATCCATCTACAGCACTAGGAACTAACTCACCACTACTGAACATGACTTACTATGCATCTACAGCACTAGGAACTAACTCACCACTACTGAACATGACTTACTATCCATCTACAGCACTAGGAACTAACTCACCACTACTGAACATGACCTACTATGCATCTACAGCACGAGGAACTAACTCACCACTACTGAACATGACTTACTATGCATCTACAGCACGAGGAACTAACTCACCACTACTGAACATGACTTACTATGCATCTACAGCACTAGGAACTAACTCACCACTACTGAACATGACTTACTATGCATCTACAGCACTAGGAACTAACTCACCACTACTGAACATGACTTACTATGCATCTACAGCACTAGGAACTAACTCACCACTACTGAACATGACTTACTATGCATCTACAGCACTAGGAACTAACTCACCACTACTGAACATGACCTACTATGCATCTACAGCACTAGGAACTAACTCACCACTACTGAACATTACTTACTATGCATCTACAGCACTAGGAACTAACTCACCACTACTGAACATGACTTACTATGAATCTACAGCACTAGGAACTAACTCACCTCTACTGAACATGACTTACTATGCATCTACAGCACTAGGAACTAACTCACCACTACTGAACATGACTTACTATGCATCTACAGCACTAGGAACTAACTCACCACTACTGAACATGACTTACTATGCATCTACAGCACTAGGAACTAACTCACCACTACTGAACATGACCTACTATGCATCTACAGCACTAGGAACTAACTCACCACTACTGAACATGACTTACTATGCATCTACAGCACTAGGAACTAACTCACCACTACTGAACATGACCTACTATGCATCTACAGCACTAGGAACTAACTCACCACTACTGAACATGACTTACTATGCATCTACAGCACTAGGAACTAACTCACCACTACTGAACATGACCTACTATCCATCTACAGCACTAGGAACTAACTCACCACTACTGAACATGACTTACTATGCATCTACAGCACTAGGAACTAACTCACCACTACTGGACATGACTTACTATGCATCTACAGCACTAGGAACTAACTCACCACTACTGAACATGACTTACTATCCATCTACAGCACTAGGAACTAACTCACCACTACTGAACATGACTTACTATCCATCTACAGCACTAGGAACTAACTCACCACTACTGAACATGACTTACTATGCATCTACAGCACTAGGAACTAACTCACCACTACTGAACATGACTTACTATGCATCTACAGCACTAGGAACTAACTCACCACTACTGAACATGACTTACTATGCATCTACAGCACTAGGAACTAACTCACCACTACTGAACATGACTTACTATCCATCTACAGCACTAGGAACAAACTCACCACTACTGAACACGACTTACTATGCATCTACAGCACTAGGAACGAACTCACCACTACTGAACACGACTTACTATCCATCTACAGCACTAGGAACTAACTCACCACTACTGAACATGACTTACTATCCATCTACAGCACTAGGAACTAACTCACCACTACTGAACATGACTTACTATGCATCTACAGCACTAGGAACTAACTCACCACTACTGAACATGACTTACTATGCATCTGCAGCACTAGGAACTAACTCACCACTACTGAACATGACTTACTATCCATCTACAGCACTAGGAACTAACTCACCACTACTGAACATGACTTACTATGCATCTGCAGCACTAGGAACTAACTCACCACTACTGAACATGACCTACTATCCATCTACAGCACTAGGAACTAACTCACCACTACTGAACATGACTTACTATGCATCTACAGCACTAGGAACTAACTCACCACTACTGAACATGACTTACTTTCCATCTACAGCACTAGGAACTAACTCACCACTACTGAACATGACTTACTATGCATCTACAGCACTAGGAACTAACTCACCACTACTGAACATGACTTACTATGCATCTACAGCACTAGGAACTAACTCACCACTACTGAACATGACTTACTATGCATCTACAGCACTAGGAACTAACTCACCACTACTGAACATGACTTACTATGCATCTACAGCACTAGGAACTAACTCACCACTACTGAACATGACTTACTATCCATCTACAGCACTAGGAACTAACTCACCACTACTGAACATGACTTACTATGCATCTACAGCACTAGGAACTAACTCACCACTACTGAACATGACTTACTATGCATCTACAGCACTAGGAACTAACTCACCACTACTGAACATGACTTACTATGCATCTACAGCGCTAGGAACTAACTCACCACTACTGAACATGACTTACTATCCATCTACAGCGCTAGGAACTAACTCACCACTACTGAACATGACTTACTATGCATCTACAGCACTAGGAACTAACTCACCACTACTGAACATGACTTACTATGCATCTACAGCACTAGGAACTAACTCACCACTACTGAACATGACTTACTATGCATCTACAGCACTAGGAACTAACTCACCACTACTGAACATGACCTACTATCCATCTACAGCACTAGGAACTAACTCACCACTACTGAACATGACTTACTATGCATCTACAGCACTAGGAACTAACTCACCACTACTGGACATGACTTACTATGCATCTACAGCACTAGGAACTAACTCACCACTACTGAACATGACTTACTATGCATCTACAGCACTAGGAACTAACTCACCACTACTGAACATGACTTACTATCCATCTACAGCACTAGGAACTAACTCACCACTACTGAACATGACTTACTATGCATCTACAGCACTAGGAACTAACTCACCACTACTGAACATGACTTACTATGCATCTACAGCACTAGGAACTAACTCACCACTACTGAACATGACTTACTATGCATCTACAGCACTAGGAACTAACTCACCACTACTGAACATGACTTACTATCCATCTACAGCACTAGGAACAAACTCACCACTACTGAACACGACTTACTATGCATCTACAGCACTAGGAACGAACTCACCACTACTGAACACGACTTACTATCCATCTACAGCACTAGGAACTAACTCACCACTACTGAACATGACTTACTATCCATCTACAGCACTAGGAACTAACTCACCACTACTGAACATGACTTACTATCCATCTACAGCACTAGGAACTAACTCACCACTACTGAACATGACTTACTATGCATCTGCAGCACTAGGAACTAACTCACCACTACTGAACATGACTTACTATCCATCTACAGCACTAGGAACTAACTCACCACTACTGAACATGACTTACTATGCATCTGCAGCACTAGGAACTAACTCACCACTACTGAACATGACCTACTATCCATCTACAGCACTAGGAACTAACTCACCACTACTGAACATGACTTACTATGCATCTACAGCACTAGGAACTAACTCACCACTACTGAACATGACTTACTTTCCATCTACAGCACTAGGAACTAACTCACCACTACTGAACATGACTTACTATGCATCTACAGCACTAGGAACTAACTCACCACTACTGAACATGACTTACTATGCATCTACAGCACTAGGAACTAACTCACCACTACTGAACATGACTTACTATGCATCTACAGCACTAGGAACTAACTCACCACTACTGAACATGACTTACTATGCATCTACAGCACTAGGAACTAACTCACCACTACTGAACATGACTTACTATCCATCTACATCACTAGGAACTAACTCACCACTACTGAACATGACTTACTATGCATCTACAGCACTAGGAACTAACTCACCACTACTGAACATGACTTACTATGCATCTACAGCACTAGGAACTAACTCACCACTACTGAACATGACTTACTATGCATCTACAGCGCTAGGAACTAACTCACCACTACTGAACATGACTTACTATCCATCTACAGCGCTAGGAACTAACTCACCACTACTGAACATGACTTACTATGCATCTACAGCACTAGGAACTAACTCACCACTACTGAACATGACTTACTATGCATCTACAGCACTAGGAACTAACTCACCATTACTGAACATGACTTACTTTCCATCTACAGCACTAGGAACTAACTCACCACTACTGAACATGACTTACTATGCATCTACAGCACTAGGAACTAATTCACCACTACTGAACATGACTTACTATGCATCTACAGCACTAGGAACTAACTCACCACTACTGAACATGACTTACTATGCATCTACAGCACTAGAAACTAACTCACCACTACTGAACACGACTTACTATCCATCTACAGCACTAGGAACTAACTCACCACTACTGAACATGACTTACTATGCATCTACAGCACTAGGAACTAACTCACCACTACTGAACATGACTTACTATGCATCTACAGCACTAGGAACTAACTCACCACTACTGAACATGACTTACTATGCATCTACAGCACTAGGAACTAACTCACCACTACTGAACACGACTTACTATCCATCTACAGCACTAGGAACTAACTCACCACTACTGAACATGACTTACTATGCATCTACAGCACTAGGAACTAACTCACCACTACTGAACATGACTTACTATGCATCTACAGCACTAGGAACTAACTCGCCACTACTGAACATGACTTACTATGCATCTACAGCACTAGGAACTAACTCACCACTACTGAACATGACTTACTATCATACCTGGATGTTATAACTGACATTGGGCCTACATGACTACATGTACTAGAGCTGTGAATATCACTATGCTACAGCGCCTTAAGAAAGTATTCATACCCCTTGACTTATTCCACATTCTGTTGTGTTGAATTAAAAATGGATTCAATAGATTTTATTTCTCACCCATCTACACACACTACCCCATGACGACAAAGTGAAAACATGTTTTTAGAATTTTTAGCAAATTTATTGGAGACGAAATACATAAATATCTCATTTACATAAGTATTCATACCCCTGAGTCAATACTTTGTGGAAGCACCTTTGGCGATTACAGCTTTGAGTCGTCTTGGGTATGTCTGCATCAGCTTTGCACATCTGGATTTGGGGATTTTCTCCCATTGTTCCTTGCAGATTATCTCAAGCTCTGTTAAGTTAGATTGGGAGAGGCGGTGAGCAGCAATCTTCAAGTCTTTCCACAGATTTTCAGTAGGATTCAAGTCTGGGCTTTGGCTGGGCCACTCAAGGACTTTCACACATTCTTGTTCTGATGCCATTCCAGCGTTGCTTTGGCTATATGCTTGTGGTCATTGTCCTGTTGGAACGCAAATCTTCAACCCAGTCTAAGGTCGTTTGCACTCAAGCAGGTTCTCATCAAGGATTTGACTGTATTTGGTTCCATTCACTGTTCCCTCCATCCCAGTCCCTGCCGCTGAAAGGCATCCCCATAGCATGATGCTGCTACCACCATGCTTCACGGTAGGGTTGGTGTTAGACGGGTGATGGATGAGCTGTGCCTGGTTTTCTCCAGACATAGCGCTTTGCATTCTGGCCAAAGAGTAACATTTTTGTCTCATCAGACCACAGAATATTTTGCCTTGTGCTCTCAGAGTCTTTCACTCCAGGCGTGATGTCATGTGCCTTTTTATCAGGAGTGGTTTCTGTCTGGCCACTCTCCCATAAAGCCCAGATTGGTGAAGTGCTATAGAGACTGTTGTCCTTCTGGCAGGTTCTCCCATCTCAGCCAAGGAACTCTGTAATAATTCCGTCAGAGTGGTCATTGGGTTCTTGGTCACCTCCCTGACCAAGGTCCTTCTTGCCCGGTTGCTCAGTTTGGTCGGATGGCCAGCCTCTAGGCAGAGTCTGGGTAGTTCCATATGTTTCAATGATGGAGGCCACTGTGCTCTTGGAAACTTTCAACACTCTAGAAATTGTTTTATACCCTTCCCCGTCTGTCCTCGGTCCAACACTTACTACCGGGTTCCAAACTGCTTCTGGAAGCAACGTCAGCACAATAACTGTTCGTCAGGAGCTTCATGAAATGGGTTTCCATGGCTGAGCGGTTGCACACAAGCCTAAGATCACCATGCACAATGCCAAGCGTCGGCTGGAGTGGTGTAAAGCTCGCAGCCATTGGATTCTGAAGCAGTGGAAACGCCTTCTCTATCAAGCTTCACTATCTGGCAGTTCGATGGACCAATCGGGGTTTAGCAGATCCCAGGAGAACGCTACCTGCCCGAATGCATAGTGCCAACTCTAAAGTTTGGTGGAGGAGGAATAATGGTCTGGGGCTGTTTTTCATGGTTTGGGCTAGGCCCCTTAGTTCCAGTGAAGGGACATATTAACGCTACAGCATACAATGACATTCTAGACGATTCTGTGCTTCCAACTTTGTGGCAACAGTTTGGGGAAAGCCCTTTCCTGTTTCAGCATGACAATGCACAAAGCGAGGTCCATACAGAAATGGTTTGTCGAAATCGGTGTGGAAGAACTTGACAGGCCTGCACAGAGCCCTGACCTCAACCCCATCGAACACCTTTGTGATGAATTGGAACGCCGACTGCGAGCCAGGCCTAATCACCCAACATCAGTGCCTGACCTCACTAATGCTCTTGTGGCTGAATGGAAGCAAGTCCCCGCAGCAATGTTCCAACATCTAGTGGAAAGCCTTCCCAGAAGAGTGGAGGCTGTTATAGCATCAAAGGGGGACCAACTCCATATTAAATGATTTTGGAATAAGATGTTTGACGAGCAGGTGTCCACATACTTTTGGTCATGTAGTGTATTTCTGTATTTAATTTTCAATACATTTGCAAAGATTTCAAAAAACATGTTTTAACTTTGTCATTATGTGGTATTGTGTGTAGATGGGTTTGAAAAAATATCCATTTTGAATTCAGGCACTAAGAACAAAATGTGGAATAAGGGGTATGAATACTTTCTGAAGGCACTGTATGTTTCTGACTGGACAGTATTTGTTGCACCAAACTGATTGTGTGTCAGACAGACAGAGGCACTTGAAACAGGCGTGGTGACTCACCATGAGGTAATGTGGTTGGCCTGCCTGCTTGCCTGCCTACAGATCAGATCAGTAGAGTGGTACACTAGCTGACTGGCTGACTGACTGGCTGACTGACTGGCTGGTTGACTGACTGACTGGCTGGCTGGCTGGCTGGCTGGTTGACTGACTGGCTGGCTGGCTGGTTGACTGACTGACTGGCTGACTGGCTGGCTGGCTGGTTGACTGACTGGCTGGCTGGCTGGTTGACTGACTGGCTGACTGGCTGACTGACTGGCTGACTGACTGACTGGCTGGTTGACTGACTGACTGGCTGGCTGGCTGGCTGGCTGGTTGACTGACTGGCTGGCTGGCTGGTTGACTGACTGGCTGGCTGGCTGGCTGGCTGGCTGGCTGACTAACTGGCTGACTGGCTGGTTGACTGACTGGCTGGCTGGCTGGCTGGCTGGCTGGTTGACTGACTGGCTGGCTGACTGGTTGGTTGACTGGCTGACTGGCTGGCTGGTTGACTGACTGGCTGGCTGACTGGTTGGCTGACTGGCTGACTGGCTGGCTGGCTGGTTGACTGACTGGCTGACTGGCTGGCTGGCTGGCTGGCTGGCTGGTTGACTGACTGGTTGACTGACTGGCTGGCTGGCTGGCTGGCTGGCTGGCTGGTTGACTGCAGGATGTCAACATCTCAGGCTGGGTCAGGTCTGGTCTTGTCTTGGGATGGGTGTGTTGTGTTATGTTGTGTTCTGTACTCTTTCACAATGACTGACTTCACCTGGCTGACTGAGGCCTCGCTAGATCTACTCTACAGTAGGTTACGTGGAGGGGAAAAGGAGAGAGTATGGAGAGACGGATTGAAAGAGAGAGAAGCCTCTACAGGAGGGAGACAGATTGAAAGAGAGAGAAACCTCTACAGGAGGGAGACAGATTGAAAGAGAGAGAAACCTCTACAGGAGGGAGACAGATTGAAAGAGAGAGAAACCTCTACAGGTCTGCAGTGTGTAAAAGCAGCTCAGAACCAGAAAACCACTTGAGAACAGCGTTGTACTTCGGCACAGCAACCCTGGGAGTAACATACCACTAACATTAGGTACCCGATACACCCTCTCACTAAACAGGTACACACAGTACACACACAGTACACACACAGTACACACACAATACACACACAGTACACACACAATACACACACAATACACACACAGTACACACACAGTACACACACAGTACACACACAGTACACACACAGTACACACACAGTACACACAGTACACACACAGTACACACACAGTACACACACAGTACACACACAGTACACACACAGTACACACACAGTACACACAATACACACAATACACACACAGTACACACACAGTACACACACAGTACACACACAGTACACACACAGTACACACACAGTACACACAGTACACACACAATACACACAATACACACACAGTACACACACAGTACACACACAGTACACACACAGTACACACAGTACACACACAATACACACAATACACACACAGTACACACACAGTACACACACAGTACACACACAGTACACACACAGTACACACACAGTACACACCAAAATCCCTGTTAGGTTGTATAGATCAGTCTGTGATGGTTGATCTAATAACAGTATGAATCTAGCATGCGGTAGTTTTAAATCAGTTTCCAGGCCTGTTTTTAGATCCCTGATGAATCCAATAGACTGGTGGTGCTGCTTGCTGTTCTTACTAACAGACTGGTGGTGGAGTAAACCTGGTGGTGCTGCTTGCTGTTCTTACTAACAGACTAGTGGTGGAGTAAACCTGGTGGTGCTGCTTGCTGTTCTTACTAACAGACTGGTGGTGGAGTAAACCTGGTGGTGCTGCTTGCTGTTCTTACTAACAGACTAGTGGTGGAGTAAACCTGGTGGTGCTGCTTGCTGTTCTTACTAACAGACTAGTGGTGGAGTAAACCTGGTGGTGCTGCTTGCTGTTCTTACTAACAGACTAGTGGTGGAGTAAACCTGGTGGTGCTGCTTGCTGTTCTTACTAACAGACTGGTGGTGGAGTAAACCTGGTGGTGCTGCTTGCTGTTCTTACTAACAGACTAGTGGTGGAGTAAACCTGGTGGTGCTGCTTGCTGTTCTTACTAACAGACTAGTGGTGGAGTAAACCTGGTGGTGCTGCTTGCTGTTCTTACTAACAGACTGGTGGTGGAGTAAACCTGGTGGTGCTGCTTGCTGTTCTTACTAACAGACTGGTGGTGGAGTAAACCTGGTGGTGCTGCTTGCTGTTCTTACTAACAGACTAGTGGTGGAGTAAACCTGGTGGTGCTGCTTGCTGTTCTTACTAACATACTGGTGGTGGAGTAAACCTGGTGGTGCTGCTTGCTGTTCTTACTAACAGACTGGTGGTGGAGTAAACCTGGTGGTGCTGCTTGCTGTTCTTACTAACAGACTAGTGGTGGAGTAAACCTGGTGGTGCTGCTTGCTGTTCTTCCTAACAGACTGGTGGTGGAGTAAACCTGGTGGTGCTGCTTGCTGTTCTTACTAACAGACTAGTGGTGGAGTAAACCTGGTGGTGCTGCTTGCTGTTCTTACTAACAGACTAGTGGTGGAGTAAACCTGGTGGTGCTGCTTGCTGTTCTTACTAACAGACTAGTGGTGGAGTAAACCTGGTGGTGCTGCTTGCTGTTCTTACTAACAGACTAGTGGTGGAGTAAACCTGGTGGTGCTGCTTGCTGTTCTTACTAACAGACTAGTGGTGGAGTAAACCTGGTGGTGCTGCTTGCTGTTCTTACTAACAGACTAGTGGTGGAGTAAACCTGGTGGTGCTGCTTGCTGTTCTTACTAACAGACTAGTGGTGGAGTAAACCTGGTGGTGCTGCTTGCTGTTCTTACTAACAGACTAGTGGTGGAGTAAACCTGGTGGTGCTGCTTGCTGTTCTTACTAACAGACAAAGTGTTTCACTACTACAACGTGATTACACACCATCAGGCCCATCTCATCACACTCACATGAAACTGACTCACATAACTTCAGAATGATTTAACTGGCCTCAACCAGTCCATTTAGAAAGCATGAATTAATAGACTACATTACATGTTAGAAGTGTCCATGTTTTTTGTCTACTATATAATGGTGTTATGAATGTGCCAATCCCCCACCACTGACATGAAGTTCCCTCTCAGGAAATAAATACATCTAGATACACTCAAATCAGTACTAAAACCACAACCTGCAGCCTTTAGGTTACTAACTATCCTTGTCCTAAGAGACACAGTCCAACAGAACTACTAACTATCCTTGTCCTAAGAGACACAGTCCAACAGAACTACTAACTATCCTTGTCCTAGGAGACAGTCCAACAGAACTACTAACTATCCTTGTCCTAGGAGACACAGTCCAACAGAACTACTAACTATCCTTGTCCTAAGAGACACAGTCCAACAGAACTACTAACTATCCTTGTCCTAGGAGACAGTCCAACAGAACTACTAACTATCCTTGTCCTAGGAGACAGTCCAACAGAACTACTAACTATCCTTGTCCTAGGAGACAGTCCAACATAACTACTAACTATCCTTGTCCTAGGAGACACAGTCCAACAGAACTACTAACTATCCTTGTCCTAGGAGACACAGTCCAACAGAACTACTAACTATCCTTGTCCTAGGAGACAGTCCAACAGAACTACTAACTATCCTTGTCCTAGGAGACACAGTCCAACAGAACTACTAACTATCCTTGTCCTAGGAGACAGTCCAACAGAACTACTAACTATCCTTGTCCTAGGAGACACAGTCCAACAGAACTACTAACTATCCTTGTCCTAGGAGACAGTCCAACAGAACTACTAACTATCCTTGTCCTAAGAGACACAGTCCAACAGAACTACTAACTATCCTTGTCCTAAGAGACAGTCCAACAGAACTACTAACTATCCTTGTCTAAGAGACACAGTCCAACAGAACTACTAACTATCCTTGTCTCTAGGAGACAGTCCAACAGAACTACTAACTATCCCTTGTCCTAAGAGACACAGTCCAACAGAACTACTAACTATCCTTGTCCTAAGAGACAGTCCAACAGAACTACTAACTATCCTATCTCTAAGAGACACAGTCCAACAGAACTACTAACTATCCTTGTCCTAGGAGACACAGTCCAACAGAACTACTAACTATCCTTGTCCTAAGAGACACAGTCCAACAGAACTACTAACTATCCTTGTCCTAGGAGACAGTCCAACAGAACTACTAACTATCCTTGTCCTAAGAGACACAGTCCAACAGAACTACTAACTATCCTTGTCCTAAGAGACAGTCCAACAGAACTACTAACTATCCTTGTCCTAAGAGACACAGTCCAACAGAACTACTAACTATCCTTGTCCTAGGAGACACAGTCCAACAGAACTACTAACTATCCCTTGTCCTAGGAGACACAGTCCAACAGAACTACTAACTATCCTTGTCCTAAGAGACAGTCCAACAGAACTACTAACTATCCTTGTCCTAGGAGACAGTCCAACAGAACTACTAACTATCCTTGTCCTAGGAGACAGTCCAACAGAACTACTAACTATCCTTGTTCTAGGAGACACAGTCCAACAGAACTACTAACTATCCTTGTCCTAGGAGACACAGTCCAACAGAACTACTAACTATCCTTGTCTAGGAGACAGTCCAACAGAACTACTAACTATCCTTGTCTCTAGGAGACAGTCTCAACAGAACTACTAACTATCCTTGTCTAGGAGACAGTCCAACAGAACTACTAACTATCCTTGTCCTAGGAGACAGTCCAACAGAACTACTAACTATCCTTGTCCTAGGAGACACAGTCCAACAGAACTACTAACTATCCTTGTCTCTAGGAGACAGTCCAACAGAACTACTAACTATCCTTGTCTCTAGGAGACACAGTCCAACAGAACTACTAACTATCCTTGTCTCTAGGAGACACAGTCCAACAGAACTCACTAACTATCCTTGTCCTAGGAGACAGTCCAACAGAACTACTAACTATCCCTTGTCCTAGGAGACAGTCCAACAGAACTACTAACTATCCTTGTCCTAGAGAGACACAGTCCAACAGAATTACTAACTATCCTTGTCCCTAGGAGACACAGTCCAACAGAACTACTAACTATCCTTGTCTCTAGGAGACACAGTCCAACAGAACTACTAACTATCCTTGTCCTAGGAGACAGTCCAACAGAACTACTAACTATTCTTGTCTCTAAGAGACACAGTCCAACAGAACTACTAACTATCCCTTGTCCTAGGAGACACAGTCCAACAGAACTACTAACTATCCTTGTCCTAAGAGACACAGTCCAACAGAACTACTAACTATCCTTGTCCTAAGAGACACAGTCCAACAGAACTACTAACTATCCTTGTCCTAGGAGACAGTCCAACAGAACTACTAACTATCCTTGTCCTAGGAGACAGTCCAACAGAACTACTAACTATCCTTGTTCTAGGAGACAGTCCAACAGAATTACTAACTATCCTGTCTCTAGGAGACACAGTCAACAGAACTACTAACTCATCCTGTCCTAGAGAGACAGTCCAACAGAACTACTAACTATCTCTTGTCTCTAAGAGACACAGTCCAACAGAACTACTAACTATCCTTGTCCTAAGAGACAGTCCAACAGAATTACTAACTATCCTTGTCCTAAGAGACAGTCCAACAGAACTACTAATTATCCTTGTCTCTAGGAGACACAGTCCAACAGAACTACTAACTATCCCTTGTCCTAAGAGACACAGTCCAACAGAACTTCTAACTATCCTTGTCTAGAGAGACAGTCCAACAGAACTACTAACTACCTTGTCCTAGGAGACAGTCCAACAGAACCACTAACTATCCTTGTCTCTAGGAGACAGTCCAACAGAACTACTAATTATCCTTGTCTAGGAGACACAGTCCAACAGAACTACTAACTATCTCTTGTCCTAGGGAGACACAGTCCAACAGAACTACTAACTATCCTTGTCCCTAGGAGACAGTCCAACAGAACTACTAACTATCCCTTGTCTCTAGGAGAACAGTCCAACAGAACTACTAACTATCCTTGTCCTAAGAGACACAGTCCAACAGAACTTCTAACTATCCTTGTCCCTAGGAGACAGTCCAACAGAACTACTAACTACCTTGTCCTAAGAGACACAGTCCAACAGAACTACTAACTATCCTTGTCCTAGGAGACACAGTCCAACAGAACTACTAACTATCCTTGTCTCTAGGAGACACAGTCCAACAGAATTACTAACTATCCTTGTCCTAGGAGAACAGTCCAACAGAACTACTAACTATCCTTGTCTAGGAGACACAGTCCAACAGAACTACTAACTATCCTTGTCCTAGGAGACAGTCCAACAGAACTACTAACTATCCTTGTCCTAAGAGACACAGTCCAACAGAACTACTAACTATCCTTGTCTCTAAGAGACAGTCCAACAGAACTACTAACTTATCTCTGTCTCTAAGAGACACAGTCCAACAGAACTACTAACTATCTCTGTTCTAGGAGACACAGTCCAACAGAACTACTAACTATCCTTGTCCTAAGAGACACAGTCCAACAGAACTACTAACTAACCTTGTCCTAGGAGACAGTCCAACAGAACTACTAACTATCCTTGTCCTAAGAGACACAGTCCAACAGAACTACTAACTATCCTTGTCCTAAGAGACACAGTCCAACAGAACTACTAACTATCCTTGTCCTAGGAGACACAGTCCAACAGAACTACTAACTATCCTTGTCCTAAGAGACACAGTCCAACAGAACTACTAACTATCCTTGTCCCTAGGGAGACAGTCCAACAGAACTACTAACTATCCCTTGTCCTAAGAGACACAGTCCAACAGAACTACTAACTATCCCTGTCTCTAGGAGACAGTCCAACATAACTACTAACTATCCTTGTCCTAGGAGACACAGTCCAACAGAACTACTAACTCATCCTTGTCTCTAGGAGACACAGTCCAACAGAACTACTAACTATCCTTGTCCCTAAGAGACACAGTCCAACAGAACTACTAACTATCCTTGTCCTAGGAGACAGTCCAACAGAACTACTAACTATCCTTGTCCTAGGAGACACAGTCCAACAGAACTACTAACTATCCTTGTCCTAGGAGACACAGTCCAACAGAACTACTAACTATCCTTGTCCTAAGAGACACAGTCCAACAGAACTACTAACTATCTTGTCCCTAGGAGACACAGTCCAACAGAACTACTAACTATCCCTGTCCTAGGAGACAGTCCAACAGAACTACTAACTATCCTTGTTCTAGGAGACACAGTCCAACAGAACTACTAACTATCCTTGTCTAGAGAGACAGTCCAACAGAACTACTAACTCATTCTTGTCCTAAGAGACACAGTCCAACAGAACTACTAACTATTCTTGTCTCTAGGAGACACAGTCCAACAGAACTACTAACTATTCTTGTCCTAGGAGACACAGTCAACAGAACTACTAACTCATTCTTGTCTCTAGGAGACACAGTCCAACAGAACTACTAACTATCCCTTGTCCTAGGGAGCACAGTCCAACAGAACTACTAACTCATCTCTGTCTCTAGGAGACAGTCCAACAGAATTACTAACTATCCTTGTCCTAAGAGACACAGTCCAACAGAACTACTAACTATCCCTTGTCCTAAGAGACACAGTCCAACAGAACTACTAACTATCCTTGTCCTAGGAGACACAGTCCAACAGAACTACTAACTATCCTTGTCCTAAGAGAACAGTCCAACAGAACTACTAATCAACCTTGTCTCTAGGAGACAGTCCAACAGAACTCACTAACTATCCTTGTCCTAAGAGACACAGTCCAACAGAACTACTAACTCATTCTTGTCTCTAAGAGAGACAGTCCAACAGAACTACTAACTATCCTTGTCCTAGGAGACACAGTCCAACAGAACTACTAACTATCTCTTGTCCTAGGAGACACAGTCCAACAGAACTACTAACTAATCCTTGTCCTAGGAGACACAGTCCAACAGAACTACTAACTATCCCTTGTCCTAAGAGACACAGTCCAACAGAACTACTAACTATCCTTGTCCTAGGAGACAGTCTAACAGAATTACAACTATCCTTGTCTCTAAGAGAGACAGTCCAACAGAACTACTAACTCATCCTGTCTCTAGGAGACACAGTCCAACAGAACTACTAACTATCCTTGTCCTAGGAGACACAGTCCAACAGAACTACTAACTATCTCTTGTCTCTAGGAGACACAGTCCAACAGAATACTAACTATCCTTGTTCTAGGAGACAGTCCAACAGAACTACTAACTATCCTTGTCCTAAGAGACACAGTCCAACAGAACACTAACTATCCTTGTCTCTAGGAGACACAGTCTAACAGAACTACTAACTATCCTTGTCCTAGGAGAACAGTCCAACAGAACTACTAACTATCCTTGTCCTAGAGACAGTCCAACAGAACTACTAACTATCCTTGTCCTAGGAGACACAGTCCAACAGAACTACAATTATTCTTGTCCTAGGGAGACAGTCCAACAGAACTACTAACTATCCTTGTCTCTAAGAGACACAGTCCAACAGAACTACTAACTCATTCTTGTCCTAGGAGACACAGTCCAACAGAACTACTAACTACTCTTGTCTCTAGGAGACAGTCCAACAGAACTACTAACTATCCCTTGTCCCTAGGAGACAGTCCAACAGAACTACTAACTATCCCTTGTCTCTAGGAGACACAGTCCAACAGAATTACTAACTATCCCTTGTCTCGAGGGAGACAGTCCAACAGAACTACAACTACCTTGTCCTAGGAGACACAGTCCAACAGAACTACTAATATCCCTTGTCCTAAGAGACACAGTCCAACAGAACTACTAACTATCTCTGTCTCTAGGAGACAGTCCAACAGAACTACTAACTATCCTTGTCTCTAGGAGACACAGTCCAACAGAACTACTAACTATCCTTGTCCTAGGGAGACAGTCCAACAGAACTACTAACTATCCTTGTCTCTAAGAGACACAGTCCAACAGAACTACTAACTATCCTTGTCCTAGGGAGACACAGTCCAACAGAACTACTAACTACCCTTGTCCTAGGAGACAGTCCAACAGAACTACTAACTCATCTTGTCTAAGAGACACAGTCCAACAGAACTACTAACTATCCTTGTCTCTAGGAGACAGTCCAACAGAACTACTAACTACCCTTGTCCTAGAGAGACAGTCCAACAGAACTACTAACTATCCTTGTCCTAGGAGACACAGTCCAACAGAACTACTAACTATCCTTGTCCTAAGAGACACAGTCCAACAGAATTACTAACCATCTCTTGTCTCTAGGAGACAGTCCAACAGAATTACTAAACTCCTAGAGAGACAGTCCAACAGAACTACTAACCACTTGTCTCTAGGAGACAGTCCAACAGAACTACTAACTATCCTGTTCTAGGAGACAGTCCAACAGAACTACTAACTATCCCTTGTCCTAGGAGACAGTCCAACAGAACTACTAAATCTCTGTCTCTAGGAGACACAGTCCAACAGAACTACTAATTCATCCCTTCCTAGGAGACAGTCCAACAGAACTCACTAACTCATTCTTGTCTCTAGGAGAACAGTCCAACAGAACTACTAACTCATCCTTGTTCTAGGAGAGACAGTCCAACAGAACTACAATACTTGTCTCTAGGAGCACAGTCCAACAGAACTACTAACTATCTGTCCCTAGGAGACACAGTCCAACAGAATTACTAACATCCTTGTCTCTAGAGACACAGTCCAACAGAATACAATCATCCTTGTCTCTAGGAGACACAGTCCAACAGAATTCACTAACTATCTTGTCTCTAGGAGACAGTCCAACAGAACTACTAACTATTCTTGTCTCTAGGAGACAGTCCAACAGAACTACTAACTATCCTTGTCCTAAGAGACACAGTCCAACAGAACTACTAACTATCTCTTGTCCTAAGAGAGACAGTCAACAGAATTACAATACCCTTGTCTCTAGGAGACAGTCCAACAGAACTAAACTATCTCTTGTCTCTAGGAGACACAGTCCAACAGAATTACTAACTATCCTTGTCCTAGAGAGACAGTCCAACAGAACTACTAACTATTCTTGTCCCTAGGGAGACAGTCCAACAGAACTACTAATATTCTTGTCTCTAGGAGACAGTCCAACAGAACTACAACTACCTTGTCTCTAGGGAGACACAGTCCAACAGAACTACTAACTATCTCTTGTCTCTAGGAGACAGTCCAACAGAATTACTAACTATTCTTGTCTAGGGAGACAGTCCAACAGAATTCACAAATTCTTGTCTCTAGGAGAACAGTCCAACAGAATTACAATCATCGTCTCTAAGAGACACAGTCCAACAGAACTACTAATACTGTCCTAGAGAGACAGTCCAACAGAATAAAACATTGTCTAGAGAGACAGTCTAACAGAACTACAATCACTGTCTAAGAGACACAGTTAACAGAAACAACTCATCTTGTCTCTAAGAGACACAGTCCAACAGAACTACTAACTCATCCTTGTCTCTAGGGAGACAGTCCAACAGAACTACTAATATTCTTGTCTAAGAGACACAGTCCAACAGAATTACTAACTATCCTGTCTCTAGAGAGACAGTCTAACAGAATTACTAACTCATCCTTCTCTAGGGAGACAGTCCAACAGAACTACTAACTATCCTTGTCCTAGGAGACACAGTCTAACAGAACTACAAATCTGCCTAGGAGACACAGTCCAACAGAATACTAAATCCTGTCTAAGAGACAAGTCCAACAGAATTACTAATTAATCCTTGTCTCTAGGAGAACAGTCCAACAGAATTCGCTAACTTATCCTTGTCTCTAGAGAGACAGTCCAACAGAACTACTAATATCTGTTCTAGGAGAGACAGTCCAACAGAACCCACTAATTCCTTCTGTCTCGAAGAGACACAGTCCAACAGAACTACAAACTACCTTGTCCTAGGAGACACAGTCCAACAGAACTACTAATTCATTCTGTTCTAGGAGACACAGTCTCAACAGAACTCACTAACTCATCTCTTGTCTCTAGGAGACAGTCCAACAGAATTACTTAATCATCTCTTGTTCTAGAGAGACAGTCTAACAGAATTCACTAACTCATTCTTGTCCCTAGGAGACACAGTCCAACAGAACTACTAACTACCTTGTCCTAGAGAGACAGTCCAACAGAACTCACAACTATCTCGTCTCAAGAGACACAGTCTAACAGAACTACTAAATCTTGTCTAAGAGAGACAGTCCAACAGAATTCACAATCATTCTGTCCTAGGGAGACAGTCTAACAGAATTACTAACTATCTTGTCTCTAGGGAGACAGTCCAACAGAATTACTAACTATCTTGTCTCTAGAGAGACAGTCCAACAGAATTCACTAAATCTTTGTCTCTAGGAGAACAGTCAACAGAACTACAACTCATCTCTGTTCTAAGAGACACAGTCTAACAGAACTACAACTCATCCTGTCTCTAAGAGAGACAGTCCAACAGAACTACTAACTCATTCTGTCTCTAGGAGACAGTCCAACAGAATTACTAACTATCCTGTCTCTAAGAGACACAGTCAACAGAATAAACTATCCGTCTCTAAGAGAACAGTCCAACAGAACTACCAATCATCTTGTTCTAGAGACACAGTCCAACAGAATTACTAACTCATTCTTGTCTCTAAGAGAACAGTCCAACAGAATTACTAACATTCTTGTCTCTAGAGAGACAGTCCAACAGAACTCACAACTCATTCTTGTCCCTAGGAGACACAGTCTAACAGAATTACAACTCATCTTGTCTCTAGGAGAGACAGTCCAACAGAATTACTAATTCATCTGCTCTAGGAGACAGTCTAACAGAATTCACTAAATCTTGCCTAGAGACACAGTCCAACAGAATCACAATTATTGTCTCTAGGAGACAGTCCAACAGAACTCACTAATTATCTCTGTCCTAGAGAGACAGTCCAACAGAATTACTAACTCATTCTTGTCCTAAGAGACACAGTCCAACAGAATTCACTAATCATTCTTGTTCTAGGAGAACAGTCCAACAGAACTACTAACTATCGTCTCTAGGAGACAGTCTAACAGAATACTAATATCTGCTCTAGGAGAACAGTCCAACAGAACTACTAACACCTGTCTCTAAGAGACACAGTCAACAGAATTACTAATTCATCTGTTCTAGAGACAGTCCAACAGAACACAACTCATCCTTGTTCTAGGGAGACAGTCCAACAGAATTACAACAATCATTCTGTCCTAGAGAACAGTCTAACAGAATTACAAACTCATCTGTTCTAAGAGACACAGTCCAACAGAACACTAACTACTCTTGTCTCTAGGAGCACAGTCCAACAGAACTACTAACTCATCCTTGTCTCTAGAGAACAGTCCAACAGAACTACAACTATTCTTGTCTAAGAGACAGCAACAGAACTACACTGTTCTAGGAGACACAGTCCAACAGAACTACTAACTATCCTGTCTCTAGGAGAACAGTCCAACAGAATTCACAATTCATCCTGTCTCTAGAGAGACATCAACAGAATACTAATTACTGTCTCTAGGAGACACAGTCCAACAGAATTACTAACTATCTTGTCTCTAGGAGAGACAGTCCAACAGAATTACTAACTCATCTCTTGTCCCTAGGAGACACAGTCCAACAGAACTACTAACTATCCCTGTCCTAGAGAGACAGTCTAACAGAATTACTAATTCACGTCCTAAGAGACACAGTCCAACAGAATTACAACCATCGCTAGAGAGCACAGTCCAACAGAATTACTAACTCATCTCTGTCTCTAGGAGACACAGTCAACAGAATTACTACACTATTGTTCTAGGAGAGACAGTCCAACAGAACTACTAACATTCTTGTCTCTAGGAGAACAGTCCAACAGAATTCACTAACTCATTCTTGTTCTAGGAGACAGTCTAACAGAATTACAATTATCTTGTCTAGGAGCACAGTCCAACAGAATTACTAATTCATCCTTGTCTCTAGGAGACAGTCCAACAGAATACTAAATTCACTGTCCTAGGAGATACAGTCCAACAGAATACTAACATCCTTGTCCTAGGAGACACAGTCTAACAGAACTACTAACTCATCTCTGTTCTAGGAGACACAGTCCAACAGAACTCACACATCTTGTCCTAGGAGACAGTCCAACAGAATTACCAACTCATCTTGTCTCTAGGAGACAGTCCAACAGAACTCACTAACATTCTTGTCTCTAGGAGAACAGTCTAACAGAATTACTAATTCATCCCTTGTCTCTAGGAGACACAGTCCAACAGAATTCACTAATTACGTCCTAGAGACACAGTCCAACAGAATTACTAACTCATCTCTGTCTCTAGGAGACACAGTCCAACAGAACTCACACCATCTTGTCCTAGGAGACAGTCCAACAGAACTACTAACATCTTGTCTCTAGAGCACAGTCTAACAGAACTACTAACTATCTTGTCTCTAGAGAGACAGTCTAACAGAATTACTAACTATTCTTGTTCTAGGGAGAACAGTCTAACAGAACTACTAATTATCTCTGTTCTAGAGAGACAGTCCAACAGAATTCACTAACCATCTTGTCTCTAGGAGACAGTCCAACAGAATTACTAATACTGTCTAGGAGAGACAGTCCAACAGAATTCACTAAATCTCTGTCTCTAGAGACACAGTCAACAGAATTACTAACTACCTTGTCTAGAGACACAGTCCAACAGAACCACAATCATCTTGTCTCTAGAGACACAGTCCAACAGAAACTAAATCCCTTGTCTAGGAGACACAGTCCAACAGAATTACTAACATCCTTGTCTCTAGGAGACAGTCCAACAGAATTACTAAACTCATTCTTGCTAAGAGACACAGTCCAACAGAATTACAAACTATTCTTGTTCTAGGAGACACAGTCCAACAGAATTACTAAATCTTGTCCTAAGAGATACAGTCCAACAGAATTACTAATTATCTCTTGTCTCTAGAGAGAACAGTTAACAGAATTACTAATTCACTTGTCTAGAGAACAGTCCAACAGAATTCACTAATATCCCTTGTCTCTAGGAGACACAGTCCAACAGAATTCACTAACTATCTCTGTCTCTAAGAGACACAGTCCAACAGAATTACTAACATCTGTCTCTAAGAGACACAGTCAACAGAATTACTAATCATTCTTGTCGAGAGACAGTCTAACAGAATTACTAATCACCTCTTGTTCTAGGAGACACAGTCTCAACAGAATTCACTAACCATTCTTTCTCTAGAGAGACAGTCCAAAGAATACAATACGTCTCTAGGAGACACAGTCCAACAGAACTACTAACTATTCGTTCTAGAGAGACAGTCAACAGAATTCACAATATTCTGCCCAGAGAGACAGTCCAACAGAATTAAATCATTCTTGTCTCTAGGAGACACAGTCCAACAGAACTACTAAATTCTTGTCCTAAGAGAACAGTCCAACAGAACTACTAACTCATCCTTCTAGAGAGACAGTCTCAACAGAACTACTAACTATCTCTGTCTCTAGGAGACACATCCAACAGAACTACTAACTCATCCTTGTCTCTAGAGACAGTCCAACAGAATTACTAACTATTCTTGTCCTAGGAGACACAGTCTAACAGAATTACTAACCATTCTGTCTCTAAGGGAGACAGTCCAACAGAATTCACTAACTCATTCTGTCCCTAGGAGACACAGTCCAACAGAATTACTAACTATTCTTGTCTCTAGGAGCACAGTCCAACAGAATACTATGCTAGGAGAGACAGTCCCAACAGAATTACTAATTATCTGGCTCTAAGAGACACAGTCCAACAGAATTCACTAACTATCCTTGTCCCTAGGAGACACAGTCCAACAGAACACTAATTCATTCTTGTCTCTAGGAGACAGTCCAACAGAATTATAACTATCTTGTCTCTAGAGAGACAGTCCAACAGAATTATTAATCATTCCTGTTTCTAGGAGAGACAGCCAACAGAATTATAACATTCTGTCTCTAGGGAGCACAGTCTAACAGAATACAAATCTTGTCTCTAGGAGCACAGTCTAACAGAATTCACTAATTATTCTTGTCTCTAGGAGACACAGTCCAACAGAATTATTAATTCATCTCTTGTCTCTAGAGAGACAGTCCAACAGAATTACTAAATTCTGTCCGGAGACACAGTCTAACAGAATCTAATTACTTGTTCTAGGAGACAGTCAACAGAATCATTAATTATCTCTTGTCTCTAGGAGAACAGTCTAACAGAACACTAATTAGTCTCTAGGAGACACAGTCTAACAGAATTACTAATTCATTCGTCTCTAGGAGAGACAGTCAACAAATTACACCTAGAGACACAGTTAACAGAATTACTAATTATCTCTTGTCCCTAGGGAGACAGTCCAACAGAATTACTAATTCATTCTGTCCCTAGAGACACAGTCTAACAGAACTATAATCATCCTGTTCTAAGAGACACAGTCCAACAGAATTACAATATTCTTGTTCTAAGAGAGACAGTCTAACAGAATTATAACTCATTCTGTTCTAGAGAGACAGTCTAACAGAATTCACTAACTCATCCTTGTCTAGGAGAACAGTCCAACAGAACTACAATATCTTGTTCTAGGAGAACAGTCCCAACAGAACTACTAATTCACCTTGTCTCTAGGAGACAGTCCAACAGAACTACTAACATTCTTGTCTCTAGGAGACAGTCCAACAGAAACTAACTATCTGTCCTAGGAGACAGTCTAACAGAATTACTAACTATCCTTGCCTAGGAGACAGTTCAACAGAATTCACTAACTATCTCTGTCTCTAGAGAGACAGTCCAACAGAATTACTAATATTCTTGTCTCTAGGAGACACAGTCAACAGAATTCAACATCTTGTCTAAGAGAACAGTCTAACAGAATTACTTAATTATCTCTTGTCTCTAGGAGACAGTCCAACAGAATACGAATTACTTCCTAGGAGAGACATTAACAGAACTCACACCATTTGTTCTAAGAGACACAGTCAATAGAATTACAAACGTTCTAGGAGACACAGTCCAACAGAATTACTAACATCTTGTCTCTAGGAGACAGTCTAACAGAATTCACTAATTCATTCTTGTCTCTAAGAGACACAGTCCAACAGAATTCACAACTATTGTCTAGGAGACAGCCCAACAGAATTCACATGCTCTGAGACACAGCCAACAGAATTCACAACATTCTGTCTAGGAGACACAGTCCAACAGAATTACTAATTCATTCTTGTTCAGAGAGACAGTCTAACAGAATTATAAATCTCTGTCTCTAAGAGACACAGTCTAACAGAATTAAATTCATTCTGTCTCTAGGAGACACAGTCCAACAGAATACAACATTCGTTCTAGGGAGACATTAAAGAATAAATTACTTGTCTCTAGGAGACACAGTCCAACAGAATTAAAATTCTGTCTCTAGGAGAACAGTCTAACAGAATTACAAACATCTTGTCTTAGGAGACACAGTCCAACAGAATCAAACATTCTG
The DNA here is from genome assembly GCF_020615455.1 of Coregonus clupeaformis. Classification (NCBI taxonomy): domain Eukaryota; kingdom Metazoa; phylum Chordata; class Actinopteri; order Salmoniformes; family Salmonidae; genus Coregonus; species Coregonus clupeaformis. The sequence continues at coordinate 12,149,296 of NC_059211.1, read as the reverse complement.
TTCTAGGAGAAGTCCAAAGAATTATAACTATCGTTCTAAGAGAACAGTCTAACAGAATTCAAATATCGTTCTAGGAGAAGAACAGAATACAAATCTGTTCTAGGAGACAGTCAACAGAATTCACTAATTATCTCTGTCCTAAGAGAACAGTTAACAGAATTAAACATTCTTGTTCTAGGAGACAGTCAACAGAATTCACTAACCATCTTGTCTCTAGAGACACAGCTCTAACAGAATTACAATCATTCTTGTCTCTAGGAGAGACAGTCAACAGAATCAAAATCTCTGTCTCTAGGAGAGAAGTTAAAGAATTACTAAAGCTCTAGAGACACAGTCCAACAGAATTAAATCACGTCTCTAGGAGACATTAACAGGAATTACTAATTCATCTCTGTCTAGGAGACACAAACAGAATTAATAATTCATTCTTGTTCTAGGAGAACAGTCTCAACAGAATTACTAATTATTCTTGTCTCTAGAGAACAGTCTAACAGAATTCACAATATTCTGTCTAGAGACACAGTCAACAGAATTACATAAATTCGTCTAGAGAGACAGTCCAACAGAATTCATTAATTATCTCTTGTCTAGGAGAACAGTAACAGAATTACTAATCATTCTGTCTCTAGAGAGACAGTCTAACAGAATACTAATTATTCTTGTCTCTAGGAGACACAGTCCAACAGAATTCACTAATTACCTGTTCTAGGAGACAGTCTAACAGAATTAATAAACCTTGTCTCTAAGAGACACAGTCCAAAGAATTACAATATTCTTGTCTCTAGGAGAACAGTTAAAGAAATAATATCTCTAGGAGACACAGTCTAACAGAATTACTAATATTCTGTTCTAGGAGACACAGTCCAACAGAATTCATTAACTCATCCTTTCTCTAGGAGACACAGTCAACAGAATTACTAATAATCTCTTTCTCTAGGAGACACAGTCCAACAGAATTACTAATTATCTCGTTCTAGGAGACAGTCTAACAGAATTATAATCATCGTCTAGGAGACACAGTCTAACAGAATAACTATCTGTCTCTAGAGACACAGTCTAACAGAATCACAACTCATTCTGTTCAGGAGACAGTTAACAGAATTCACTAATTATCTCTTTCTCTAGAGACACAGTTAACAGAATTACTAATTATGCTCTAGGAGACAGTCAACAGAATTCACAATTATCTTTCTAGGAGAAGTCTAACAGAATTCATAACTATCTCTTGTTCTAGAGACACAGTCTAACAAATTCACTAATTATTCTTGTCTAGGAGAGACAGTCCAACAGAATAAAATTTGTCTCTAGGAGAACAGTCTAACAGAATTATAATTCATTCTTGTTCTAGGGAGAAGTAACAGAATTATAATTCATTCTGTTCTAGGGAGACAGTCTCAACAGAATTACTAATCATTCTGTTCTAGGAGACACAGTTAACAGAATTACTAATTCATCTCTTGTTCTAAGAGCACAGTCTAACAGAATTACAATTCATCTCTTGTCTCTAGGAGAACAGTTAACAGAATTCAACATCGTCTCTAGGAGAACAGTCTAACAGAATTACTAATCATTCTGTCTCTAGAGACACAGTAACAGAATTAAAATGTTCTGAGAGACAGTAAAGAATTCATAATATGCTCAAGAGACACAGTTAACAGAATTAAATATTCTTAGGGAGACACAGTCAACAGAATTCACAATTCATTCTGTCCCTAGAGAACAGTCTAACAGAACTAAATATCCTCTAGGAGAGACAGTCTAACAGAACTCACTAATTATTCTGTTCTAGGAGAGACAGTCCCAACAGAATTACTTAATTATCCCTTGTTCTGGAGAACAGTCCAACAGAATTAAAACATCCGTCAAAGACAGCAACAGAATTCACTAACCATTCTGTCTCTAGGAGACACAGCCAACAGAATTCACTAATTATTCTTGTCTCTAGGAGAACAGTCCAACAGAATTAAATTATTGTCCCTAGGAGAGAATAACAGAATTATAATATTCTTGTCTAAGAGACACAGTCTCAACAGAATACTAACATTCTGTCTCTAGGAGAGACAGTAACAGAACTACAATTATCTTGTCTGAGAGACAGTTAACAGAATTACTAACTATTCGTCTCTAGAGAGACAGTTAACAGAATTACAATTATTCGTTTAGAGCACAGTCTAACAGAATTAAACACGTCTAGGAGACAGTACAGAATTATTAATTACCTTAAACAGTCTAACAGAATTAAATTATCTTGTCTAGGAGACAGTCTAACAGAATTAATAAACCTGTCTCTAAGAGAACAGTCCAACAGAATTACTAATTATTCTTGTCTCTAGGAGACAGTCAAAGAATTCAAAATTCTCTAGGAGAGACAGTCTAACAGAATTCAAATTATCTGCTCTAGGAGACACAGTCCAAAGAATTCACAATATCTCTGGTCTAGGAGAGACAGCTAACAGAATCAAATGTTCTAAGAGAAAAAGAAAAATTCTTGTCTCTAGAGAGAAGTCCAACAGAATACAAATTCTTCTAGAGAGACAGTCAAAGAATACTAATTATTCTGTTCTAGGAGACAGTTCAACAGAATTACTAATCATCTCTGTTCTAGGAGAAGTCTAATAGAATTACTAATCATTCTTTCTAGAGACAGTCCAACAGAATTCACAATTCATCTGTTCTAGGAGAACAGTCTAACAGAATTACTAAATCTTCTCTAGGAGAGACAGTCTAACAGAATTACTAATTATTCTTTCTAAGAGACACAGTCCAACAGAACTCACTAATCATTCTGCTCTAGAGAGACAGTTAACAGAATTAAACTCATCTCTGCTCTAGGAGAACAGCAAAGAACAAATTATTCGTCTCTAGGAGAGACAGTCCAACAGAATACAAATCTCTAGGAGAGACAGTCTAACAGAACTCACTAATCATTCTGTTCTAGGGAGACACAGTCTAACAGAATTACAACATCTGTCTCTAGGAGACAGCTAACAGAATTACTAAATCATCTCTTGTCTCTAAGAGAACAGTCCAACAGAATTACTAATAATTCTTGTCTCTAAGAGACAGTCCAACAGAATTACAACATTCGTCTAGAGAACAGTCCAACAGAATTACTAATTATCTGTCTCTAGGAGAACAGTCTAACAGAATTACTAATTCATTCTGTTCTAGAGAACAGTCAAAGAAAAATATCTTGTTCTAAGAGACACAGTCTAACAGAATTACGTAATTATGTTCTAAGAGAACAGTAACAGAATTCAAACATTCGTTCTAGGAGAGACAGTCTAACAGAATTACTAAATCGTTCTAGGAGACACAGTCTAACAGAATTACTAATTATCTGTCTAGGAGAGACAGTCCAACAGAATTAAACTGCCTAGGAGGACAGTCCAACAGAATTACTAACTACTCTGTTCAGAGAACAGAACAGAATACTAAATTCTGTTCTAGAGAGACAGTTAAAGAAAAAATCTTCTAGGAGAGACAGTCTCAACAGAATACAATCATCTCTTTTCTAAGAGACACAGTCTAACAGAATTCACAATTCATCTTGTTCTAGAGACAGTCAACAGAATTACAATCATTCTGTTCTAGGAGCACAGTTAACAGAATTCACAAACATTCTGTTCTAGGAGACACAGCAACAGAATTACTAAATTGCTCTAGGAGACACAGTCCAATAGAATTACTAAACTGCTAGGAGAACAGTCCAATAGAATTAAATTCATCTCGTTCTAGAGAGACAGTCCAACAGAATTAATAATTATTCTGTCTCTAGGAGAACAGTCTAAAGAATTCATAATCATTCTTGCTCTGGAGACACAGTCAAAGAATTACAATTATCTCTTGTCTCTAGGAGACACAGTCTAACAGAATTAAATTCTGCCCTAAGAGACAGTCCAACAGAATTAAAATCTTGTTCTAGAGAGACAGTCCAACAGAATTCACAAACTCATTCTGTCTCTAAGAGACACAGTTCAACAGAATTACTAATTCATTCTGTCTCTAGGAGAACATCTAACAGAATTCACCAATTATCTCTTGCAGAGAACAGCAACAGAATTAAAATCTCTGTCTCTAAGAGACAGTAAAGAATTCAACATTCTGTCTAGAGACACAGTAACAGAATAAAATCGCTAGGAGACAGCCAACAGAATTCATTAATTATTCTTGTTCTAGGAGACACAGTCCAACAGAATTACTACATCTGCTCTAGAGAACAAACAGAATTACAATCACCGCCTAGGAGACACAGTCTAACAGAACTCACAATTCATCGTCTAGAGAGAAGTCTCAACAGAATTATAAATTTTGGAGACACAGTTAACAGAATATAAACCTCTAGAGAGACAGTCAAGAACTCAAATCATTCTGTCTCAGGAGAACATAACAGAAATAATATCCTGTCTAGGAGACAGTCTAACAAATTACAAATTCGTCTCTAGGAGACACAGTCAACAGAATTCATACCTTCTAGGAGAACAGTCCAACAGAATTATAATCATCTCTGTCTCTAGAGAGACAGTCCAACAGAATTCATCAATTCATCTCTTGCCTAGGAGAAGTCCAACAGAATTACTTAAATTGTCTAGGAGAACAAGAATTACAATCATTCGTCTAGGAGACACAGTCAACAGAATTACTAATCACGCTCTAGGAGAACAGTAACAGAATTAAAATTCTTTCTAGGAGACAGTTAACAGAACATAACATTCCTGTCTCTAGGAGAACAGTCAAAGAATTCACCATTTTGTCCTAAGAGACAAGTAAAGAATTCACTAATTCATCGTCTAGGAGACAGTAATAGAACACTAACTATTCTTCTAGAGAGACATCCAACAGAATTAAAATCTCAGAAGAAAACAGAATAAATCTTGTCTAAGAGACAAGTTAACAGAATCATAATATTCTGTTCCTAGGAGACAGTCCAACAGAATTACTAATTACGTCTAGGAGACAGTCCAACAGAATTAAATCACGCGGAGACACAGTCAACAGAATTCACTAACTCATCCTTGTCTTAGAGACAGTTAACAGAATTCACTAATCATTCTTGTCTCTAAGAGACAGTCTAACAGAATTACTAATTCATTTGTCTCTAGGAAATAACAGAATTACTAATCATTCTTAGGAGAAGTCTATAGAATAAATTATCCTGTCTCTAAGAGAACATCCAACAGAACTCACTAACCAGAGAGAAAGTAACAGAAATACTAAACTCTCAGAGAGACAGTAACAGAATACTAACCATCGTCTCTAGGAGACACATCAACAGAATTAACACCTCTGTCTCTAGGGAGACAGTCCAACAGGAATTAACTAATATTCTGTTCTAAAGAACAGTTAACAGAATAAAAGTCTAGGAGAGAAGTTCAACAGAATTAATAATATCGTCTCTAGGGAGACACAGCAATAGAAACAAATTCTCTAGAGAGAAGTCAACAGAATTACGACATTGCTCTAGAGAGACAGTTAACAGAATTATAAATCTCTAGGAGAACAGTTAACAGAACTCACGAATCATCTCTTGTCTCTAGGAGAGACAAATAGAATAAAATTCCTGAGAATAACAGAATTATAAATTCTGTCTAGGAGACAGTCCAACAGAATTAAAATTCGTCTAAAGAACATTAAAGAATTATAAATTCTGCAGAGAGAAGTTCAACAGAATTACAAACTTCTAGGAGAACAGTTAACAGAATTAACAGTTCTAGGAGAACAGCCAACAGAACTCACTAATTCATTCTTGTTCTAGGAGACACAGTCAACAGAATACTAAATCTTCTAGGAGAACATTAACAGAATTATAATATCTGTCTCTAGAGAGACAGTTAACAGGAATTAAAACATCTCTGTTCTAGGAGAAGTCTAACAGAATACAAATGTCTAAGAGACACAGTAAAGAATTAAAACTTCTAGAGAGACAGAACAGAATTATAATCATTGTCTAAGAGACACAAAAGAATTCACTAAATTCTTCAGGAGATACAGTCCAACAGAATTACTAATATCCCTTGTTCTAGGAGAGACAGTCTAACAGAATTAACACATTTGTTCTAGAGAGACATCCAACAGAATTCACTAATTATCTCTGTCTCTAAGAGAACAGTTAACAGAATTATAAACGCCTAGAGAACATCAATAGAATTACAATTATCTCTTGTCTAGAGAGACAGAACAGAATTACAATCATTTGTTCTGAGAACCAACAGAATTACAAATTTGTTCTAGGAGCAATCCAACAGAAAACATCTGTTCGAAGAGACACAGCAACAGAAAAATTTCTCTAGAGAAAAAGAAAAATTCTGTTCTAGAAGAAAGTCTAACAGAATTACAGAATTCATCTCTGTTCTGAGGAGAGACAGTCTCAAAGAATTACAATACCTGTCTAGGAGACAGTAACAGGAATAATATGTAAAGAGACAGTTAACAGAATTAGCAAATCTCGGAGAAAGTAAAGAAATAAATTCTGTCTCTAGGAGACAGTAAAGAATTATAATCATTGTCTAAGAGACACAGAAAGAATTAAACATCTGTCTCTAGAGAATAGTTAACAGAATCACAACTATCTGCCAGAGACACAGTTAACAGAATTACTTAACATTCCGTTCTAAGACATCCAACAGAAAAAAATCGTCTAGGAGCACAGCCAACAGAATCAAATACTTCTAGAGAGACAGTTAACAGAATTATAATATCTTGTTCTAGAGAGACAGTAAAGAATTATAATTCATCCTGCTCTAAGAGTATTAAGGTTAAACAGAATTCAATACTAAGAGAACTAATAGAATCACAACACTGTCAAGAGACAGTCAACAGAATTCAAAATTTGTTCTGGAGAACAAACAGAATTGACAAATCGTTCTAGGAGACACAGTCTAACAGAATTATAAATATTCTTGTCAGAGAATAAAGAATCAAATATTCCTGTTCCAGGAGAGACAGTAACAGAATTCACAAATTCGTTCTGGAGAACAAACAGAATAAATTCATTCTGTTCTAAGAGACACAGTTAAAGAATTCACAAATCATTCTTGTCTCTAGGAGACAAGTTAACAGAATTACTAAATTCTGTTAGAGAGACAGTCTAACAGAATTCAATAATTCATTCGTTCTAAGAACAGAACAGAACTGATAACGATGTCTCTAAGAGACACAGCCATCAGGAATCACAACTTGTCTAAGAGAGACATCAACAGAATATAAACTCCCTAGGGAGAGACAGTCAACAGGAATTACTAATTCATCTCTTGTTCTAGGAGAACAAACAGAATATAAATTGTTCAAAAAGAACAAATAATGTCTAGAGAGACAAACAGAAATAAATTGCTCAGGAGAACAGTTAACAGAACTATAATTCATTCTGTCTCTAGGAGAGACAGTTAACAGAATTCACTAATCATCTCTTCTAGGAGACACAGTTAATAGAATTATAATTATCTTGTTCTAGGAGAAATTAAGAATACAATATGTTCTAGAGACACAGCCAAAGAATTATATCGGAGAGACACAGTCTCAACAGAAATTCAAAACGTCTTAAGAACAGTAAAGAATTCAAAACTGCTCTAGGAGAGACAGTTAATAGAATTAAATTATCTCGTCTCTAGGAGAGACAGAATAGAATTAACAAACATTCTGTTCTAGGGAGACAGTAACAGAATTCATAATTCATTCTGTCTAAGAGACAACAATAGAATTACGAATATTAGGAGAACAAAAAAAAAAAACAAAGAATAAAATTCTTGTCTCTAGGGAGACATAAGAATTATAATTCATCTAGAGACAGTCCAACAGAATTAATAATATCCAAGAGAACAGTAAAAATTATAATATCTCTTGTCTAAGAGAACAGTCTAACAGAATTGACTAATTATCCCTGCCTCTAGGAGACAGTTAACAAACACAATCTTGTAGGAGACAGTTAACAGAATTCACAATCCTTCCTAGAGAAAGTCAACAGGAATTAAATTATTCTGTTCAGGGACAGTCAAACAGAACACAATACTCTGTTCAAGAGAACATTAACAGAAACTAAAATCTTTAGGAGAGACAGCAACAGAATTATAATATTTGTTCTAGGAGACAGCAAAAACACATCAGAGAGACAGTCTAAAGAATTAACAAAGAGAAAGTAAAGAATTATAATTAACCAGAGAATAACAGAATTAAAATTCTCTAGAGAGACACAGTGATTATAAAGTGTCTCGAGGAGAAGCCAACAGAATAAAATTGTCTAAGAATAACAGAATTCATAATATTTTGTCTAAGAGACATCTAAAGAATTCACAATTATTTGTTTAGGAGAACAAATAGAATTACTTAAATTTGTTCTAGGAGACATAACAGAATTACTAATCATCGAGAGAGACAGTAACAGAATTAAATATCTAAGAGAGACAGTAAAAATAAAATTTTCTAGAGAGACATAAAGAATTCACAATTCATCCCTAGGAGACATTAACAGAATTACTAAATTGTCTAAGAGACATAACAAATTCACAAATGTCTCTAGGAGAGACAAATAAATTCAAAATGTCTAAGAACATAACAGAATCTCAAATATCTTGTTAGAGACACATTAAAGAATTCAATAAATGTCTTAGGAGAACAGTAACAGAATTAAATCATTCTGGCCCTAGGAGACAGTTAACAGAATTCATAATTCATTCTGTTCAGAGAGAACAGTCTAACAGAAATAATCATCTCTTGTCTAGGAGAACAGTTCAATAGAATTATAATAATTCTTTGTCTCTAAGAGACACAGCTCCAAGAGAATTACACCATTCTGTTCTAGAGACACAGTTAATAGAATTAGAGAATCATTTGTTCTAGAGAACAGTTAACAGAATTCACAAATCATCTTGTCTTAAGAGAGACAGTTAATAGAATTCACGAACCATTCCTGTTCTGAGAACATAACAAAAATATTTTGTCTAGAGAGATAGTCAAAGAATTATTAATATGTCAAAAACAGTAAAGAATTAAGAGACATTAATAGAATTACTAATTATTCTTTCTAGGAGACAGTCAACAGAATTAAAATTCTGTAGAGAAAGTTAAAAATATTAATTAATTTGTCTCTAGGAGACAGTTAACAGAATTCATAATTATTCCAAGAGAAATAAAGAATTAAATATCCTGTTCTAGGGAGACAGTAACAGAATTACGTAACTATCTTTGTTCTAAGAGAACAGGTTAATAGAATTACTAATATCCTTGTCTCTAGGAGACAGTCTAACAGAATTCACTAAATAGGAGACATCAACAGAATTAAATATGTCTAGAGACAGTCTAAAGAATTCATAATTCATTTGTTCTAAGAGACACAGTCTAACAGAATAACATCTTGTTCTAGGAGAACAGTTAACAAAACAATCTCTAGGAGAATAACAGAATTACGAATTATTCTGTCTCTAGAGAGACAGTCCAAGCAGAATTAATAATTATCCTGTCCCTAAGAGACACAGTTAACAGAATTCAAACGTTAGAGAGAATCAAAAATGTAATTTTGTTCTAGAGACACAGTTAACAGAATTATAAATTTGTTCTAGGAGACAGTAAAGAATATAAATCAAGACATCAACAGAATCAATATTCGTTCTAAGAGACACAAAAGAATACATAATATTGCAAAAGAAGAAAGAATTATTAATATCAAGATTAAAGAATAAAACCTAGGGAGACAGTCAACAGAATTCACTCTGGAGAGAAGTTAAAGAATGACAATCTGTCTCTAGAGAGACAGTTAAAGAATTACTAACATTCTGGCCCAAGAGATAAGTTAATAGAATTACTAACTATTCTGTTAGGGAGATAGTCCAACAGAATTATAAATCTTCTCTAGAGAATAACAGAATAAACTCATTCGTCTAGGAGACATAGCGAAGAATCATAATATTCTGTCTCTAAGAGACACAGTCAACAGAATTACAAAGTTGAGAGGACATAAAGAATTATAACACTGTTTAGAAAAATTAAATTATTTGTCTCTAAGAGACACAGTTAACAGAATTAAATTCTGCCTCTAGGAGAGACAGTAATAGAATTGACAAATGAGAGAGACAGACAGAATATAAATTTAAGAGAAAACAGAATTCAAAATCTGCTCTAAGAGAACATAACAGAAACATGTTGTAAAAAGTAAAAATTACAAACGTCTAGGAGAGACAGTAACAGAATTACAATTATCTCTTGTAGAGAGACAAGTTAACAGAATTACCAACCCATTCTGTTCTAAGAGACACAGTTAACAGAATACTAAATCTTCTCTAAGAGAACAGTAACAGAATTACAAATCCTTTCTCTAAGAGAGACACAGTCTAACAGAATACTTAATTATTCTTGTCTCTAAGAGCACAGTAATAGAATTACAATTCATCTTGTTCTAGGAGACAGTAACAGAATTACTAATTCATCTCTTGTCTCTGGAGAACAGTAAAAATAAATATTGTTCGAAGAGACACAAAGAATAAAGTGTCTAAGAGACTAGTTAAAGAATTACTAAATTCTGTTCTAGGAGAGACAAACAGAACCAAAACTTGTTAAAGAGCACTAAAGAATTATAAACTCAAGAGACAGTAATAGAATTATAAATTTGTCGGGAGAGACAGTCTAACAGAATTGACAATTATTCCTGTCTAAGAGAGACAGTCTAAAGAATTATAAATTCTGTCTAAGAGAGACAGTAAATAGAATTACTAATATCTAGGAGCACAGTAAAGAATTAAAACTAAGAGAAATAACAGAATTATAATTCATTCTTGTCTAGAGACACAGTAAGAATTCACAAATTTGTTCTAGAGAACAGTTAAAGAATTCACAACATTCTTGTTTCTAGGAGACAACTAAAAATAAACATCCTTCTAAAGAAAGCAAAAGAATAAATTATTCTTGTCCCTAAGAGACATCTAAAGAAATAAAACGTCTAGATATAAAGAATTAAATTATCCTTTCTAGAGAGACAGTAATAGAATTAAATTACCTTGCCTCAGGAGAGACATCAACAGAATTCGACAAATGTTCTAAGAGACAAAAAGAATTATAATTATTCTGTTCTAAGAGAGAACAACAGAATTATAATTATCTCTAGGAGAGAGTTAACAGAATTACTAAATCTCTGTTTAGGAGTACAGTCAACAGAATTCATTAAATTATTCTGTCTAAGAGACACAGTAACAGAAAAACATTGCAGGAGAACAGAACAGAATTATAATCATCGTTCAGGAGAACAGAATTAATAATACCCTAGAGAACAGTTAAAAATTAATAAAATAAGAAGAATAATAGGAATTAACATCATTCCTGTCTCTAAGAGACAGTTAACAGAATTTAAATAGTCTAAGAGACACAGTCTAACAGAATTACAATTATTCTGGTTCTAAGAGAAATAAAGAATTATAATTATTTAAGAGAAGACAGAATCAAAATATCTTCTTAAGAGAACAGTAACAGAATTGAAATTATCCTGTTCCGAGAGACAGTAACAGAATAAATTTCCTAGAGAATCTAACAGAATTATAAATCTGTCTCTAGGAGAGACAGTAACAGAAAAAATTATCGTCTAGAGAGACACAGTCTAACAGAATTACTAAATCTGTCTCAGAGAACAGTTAATAGAATTAGTAAATCTCTTGGCTAGGAGACAGTCTAATAGAATTAACTTTAAGAGACATATTAACAGAATTATAATTTTCTTGTTTCTAAGAGAATATTAACAGAATTAAAATGCTCTAGGAGAACAGTTCAACAGAATTACTAATTATTCTTGTTAGAGAGAGAGTAAAGAATTCACTAATAAAAAAAAAAAATATAAATTAGAGAGACAGATAGAATTATAATACTTCTAGGAGACACAGTTAACAGAATATTTATATTCTTAGGAGAGACAGTCAAAAATTAAAATCTTCTCTAAGAGAACAAACATAAATATCGTCTAGAGAACAGTAAAGAAATAATACTTGTCTCTAGGAGAACAGCAAAGAATTCACTAAATTGAAATTAAAGAATTCAAATCATCTCTTGTCTCTAGGAGACAAGTTAATAGAATTAAATTATTCTGTCTAGGAGAGACAGTCAATAGAATTCAATGTTTAAGAGAACAAAAATTAGAATGGAGACAAGTCAACAGAATCATAATTATTCTGTCTCTAGAGAGACAGTAACAGAATTCACAAATTCCTGTCTCTAAGAGAGACAGTCTGAACAGAATTGAGCTAATTATCTCTTGTCTCTAAGAGATACAGTCTAACAGAATATGATAATTATTTGCCCCTAGGGAGACAGTAAAGAAGTATAATCATTCTGTCTCAAGAGAACAGAAAGAATTACTAATTATTCGTTCTAAGAGAACAGTTAACAGAATTCATAAATTCTAGGGAAGAATAGAATTACTAAATTTCTAGGGAGAGAGTCTAACAGAATTACTAATTATTCTGTTCAGAGAGAAGTCTAAGAATTAAGAATAGTCTTTTAAGATACATAAGAATTAAAATATTCTGTCTTAAGAGAGACAGTCAACAGAATTACTAATATTTGTCTAGGAGATACAGTAATAGAATTAATATAATTATTCTGTTTCTAGAGAGATAGTCTAACAGAATTATAATTATTCTTTCTAAGAGAAAGTAACAGAAAGGAGAAGTAACAGAATTACTAATATTGTAAAGAAAACAGAATTAAAAGCTAGAGAACAGTACGAATTACAAATATTGTCTCTAAGAGACACAGTTAACAGAATTACTTAATTTATTAAGAGACACAGTCAACAGAATTATAATTATGAAGAGAACAAACAGAACTATAATTCATTCTTGTTCTAAGAGAGCACAGTTGGACAGAATTTTCACATTCTTTTAGGGAGCAACAGAAGAATCGTTAGGAGAAGTAAAGAATTATTTAATTATTTTGTTCGTAGGAGAACAGATTTAACAGAATTACCAATTACATTTTTGTCTCTAGGGAGATAATATAGGAATTCATTAATTCATTCTTGTCTCTAAGAGAACAGTAATAGAATTCAAATATGCTTGGTTTCTAGAGAACAGTTAATAGAAGAATAACTTTAACTCTTGTCTCTAGGGAGAACACAACAGAATACTTTAATCTCTTGGGTCTCTAAGGAGTATACAGTCTAATAGAACTGATCAACCATTCGTCTAGGAGACAGTCTAACAGAAATATAATATTCGTCTAGAAATAAAGATAATTATCGTTCTAGGAGAAAAAAAATTATAATTTCTAGAGACATAGTAATAGAATTATAAATTAGTCTTTGCTAGAGAACATGTCAGAATTAGTTTGTTTATTCTGTTCTAAGAGATAGCAGTCTGGCTGTAGAATTGGTTAATCATCCTGTTCTAGGAGACTAGTTGGTCAGAATTATTAACATTCTTTTCAGAGGATATAAGAATTAGAATAGTCTCTGTTCTAGAGAGAACAGTTAATAGA